>NC_059126.1:10809482-10829388 GCF_020740685.1 Jaculus jaculus
ATGATGATGGCTCCTCTCCAGTTCATCTAAGCTCCACTTCACACCTAATCTCATTAGGAAGTCACACAGGTCCAAGCACAGCACAGCATAGCCAACCAGGATATACAGAAATATCTTAAACATAACCTTAATATAAACAAGCTTTAGTTCATTCCATGTCAAGCAAACATATAATAATATAATGTGTCATAAATTTATTGTCTTTCAATCTGTAGGAAAGCAAAGGCACACACCATGGAGATGGAGATTCTGCTG
Source organism: Jaculus jaculus (assembly GCF_020740685.1). Taxonomy (NCBI): domain Eukaryota; kingdom Metazoa; phylum Chordata; class Mammalia; order Rodentia; family Dipodidae; genus Jaculus; species Jaculus jaculus. The sequence continues at coordinate 10,809,738 of NC_059126.1, forward strand.
CTAGCTGCTGTGACCTGTTTGATTTTGGCTGACAACAAACCCCCATCTGAGTCAGAACTCAAAGAGGGTACCAAGTTGCTTTGCATATATCTCATTTCTTATTCCATACTATCTCTTTGGACACTTTATATTTTAAAATGTAAGGCTTTATTCATTGGAAAGGTGCTATGAAAGAAAACTTCCTGTTCTGAAAATCTCTCAATCTGCATAATTAAAAAATAATTTTGGCCAATATTTAATGTTTTCTACATGAAACCACAATATTATTTCACATTGCTTGGCTGTAATCTGTAGGAATTACAAACTGTACTGTTCACCTCATCTGAGGTAAAAGAGAATGAGTGATCATAATGGAAGAGGAGAAGGCATATACAAGTTTTCTAAGTGTGCCCTTTCTCCTGAGGATTCAACAGGTTTTCACACCATTTACATAGCAGCAGATAAGTTAGCAACTGTAGAAGAAAATGGTCCAATGAGAATTTTTGCAAGACAGATTGTATTTTCTCACAATTCTGACAAAGTCACCTTCATGTTTTACATCAGGTAAGCAACATATGCCTTAAAGAAAATGAGTGCAATTTTGAATTTTGACATATTCTCAAGGGGGCAATAACACTACTGATGTTTATAAAGACATTGAGTCATAAATATCCATTCATACAGTCAGAGTTTTAGCCAATGCTATACTCCCAGTAACCATGGAAACTCTCTTTACAGTACTTTATAGTTTTTCTAAAGGATCAGGTAGTTGAAATAAACCACTAATCATATATTTTTTTAAAAAATGTTTTATGGATTTATTTATTTGCAAGCAAAGAGAGATGGAGAGAAGGGAGACAGACCAGAATAAAGGACACAATTAGGGACTGCAGCTGCTCCAAACATACTCCAGATACATGTGACACTATTGCTGGCTATACATGGGTACTAGAGGATCGATCCCAGGTTGTTAGGCATTGCACACAAGTACCTTAGCTGCTAAGCTATCTCTCCAGGCTAATCATTTATTTTTGAAGATGAAATAAGATTTTATCACCTGTGAACCTGAAATTTACAATATAAGCTGACATAATAAATGAATTTTTGCACAAAATTACTTTTTGTAAATTTTCTTCTTATTGGGAAGAGACTTCATGTAGATTGCTTGAAATTTACTTCCTTGTGGAGTATTGTGATGCACCTATTTTTGCCTAATAACTCGATATCATCTTTTAATACATTCATTACAATTCCATGCAATAACAATAATTTTGAATTTTTAGTATATTTAGGCATTGCATTAATTATATGGATTGATTGTAATAATAAAGGTGGTAAAAGAAAAATTTAAATGGTAGATAAAATTAATAAAGTAAAAGTTGATCGGGCTAACTGCATGCACATAAAAAATGCACCTGAAAAATGCCAGGAGTGGGATGGAGAGATTGCTCAATGGTTAAGGTATCTGGCTGCAAAATATAAAGACCCAGGCTCAATTCACCAGTACACATAGAAGCCAAGTGCACAAGGTGGTGCTTATGTCTGTAATTCAAATGCAGTGGCAGAAGAGTCTGGTGTGCCCTTTCTCGCTCTCTCTTTATCAAATAAATAGAATATTTTTAATGCCAAAAGGAAGCATTTAAAAATTATAACATACAGACCCCCATCTTTAGGCACTGTAAATACAGGATTAAATTGTCCAACATAGAATAGAACATCAACAAAAACAAAAGGACAAGAATTAGCAATGAAATATTTAGAGTTAAGGCACTCTTTAATGTTTAACATGTAACGGGGCAGTCTTGTAAAATCTGAACGTCTGGAAAGGTATTGCTCATTTTCTGATTATTAGTCCATAGAAGCCATCACAGAAAAGAATTTTCAAGATAAAATCTAATTGAAGAAATACTAACAATGGAATATGCAGCAAAGACTGTGACTGTGAATGTAAATGTATGTATGTGTTGTTGATCAAGGGAGTCAATGTCATTTGGTAGAAGCAGAAGAAAGAGGATGAGTGGATAAAAACACCTAGTAATTTTATCACATGGGAGGAAGTACATTCATGGCAATTCCTCAAGCCAAAGGAACAGAAAAAGATATAAATGGGAAGGTGAGCTGGAGAGATTTCTCAGTGGTTAACAGAGCTTAGCTACAAAGCATAAGAACCCAGGTTGCATTCCCCAGTCCAAAGTAAGCCATATGCGTAAGGCAGCGCATGTATCTGGAGAATGTTTGTAGTGTCTGAAGTTCCTGGTGTACTATTCTTTCTCTCTATATATGCTCCTGTCTCTCTCTGTCTGAAATAAATAAGTGATATATCTTAGAAAAGATATATGTAATAATATTTGGAGAATAATATATGTTTGCTGCTCTTCTCTTTTTTTTTTGGAGGATGAAGGGGGAGTGCCAAAAACACACAATTGATGCTGAAAGGAAACATGGAGCTTACATAGCACTATGTGAGTTTCCATCTCAATGAATATTTGCAAGTAATAAGCAATAATTATTAAGTACAGATATGAGCAAATTCTTGATCTCTTTAGTTGTTTCTCTACTGTCTGTGACAAACATGAGACAAAAACTAATGATGGGAAGAAAGGTTAATTTTGTAATCATGGTTTTAGGGAATCTGTCAGCCATCTAACAGCAGCCAATGTGAAGAGTATCGCATTGCTCAAACAAGTGGCTTGGATTTGGCATTTCTTGGACTCTCGGATGTGCAGATCAAAACGCTGAAGCCTGGAGTAAGAGGTGGGTATAACCTCCAAGGTCTGATGACAAATCACCTGAGGTGATCCACTTTAAATATGAGTGATTTACTGTGCTCATTATTTCAGACACAATCCTCAGCTAGTTCTTCAGAGCAATGACATACTTTACTCAACTTGCATCCCAAACCTCCTCCCATCTTCAAGTTTACCAACACTGACAAACACTGTTGCATGTCATATCTGGAACCAAAGCCCTTGGCACATGGGCAGAACTGTGCCAGTAACATCACAAAAATTCCAAGCAATCTTTTTAAAAAACTGAATATACTGTGAAATAATTATATCTAACCAAATTATGAGGACAGTGAAAATCACAGCAAAAGTACCAACTGTGTAATGCATAATATATATCTTCAAGTCATCAATGCCTTATGGGAGGACAGGATTTAACTGACCAGACAGTTTCCAGGATGACTTCAACAAGACAGGAAAGCATGGCAGAGAAGAAAGCTCTCAAATGTGTGAATGGATGTATTCTGATCACTGGTTGTGCAGCTGGGTTAAAGACTTCAAGGTCTTCCCCACGGAAACGCCTCCTGTAGGCAGGCTTAACCTCCAAAATGTACACCAACTTGGGCTTAAATAGGAGTATTCACAAACAAATGAGTCTAAGGAGAACACAGTACATTTAAACTGCCACAGAATTATATATATATATATAAAATATATCTATAATGGAGATTTATATATATGGAGCATTATATATAGATAAATAGAGAGAGGGAGAGAGAGAGAGAGAGAGAGAGAGAGAGAGAGAGATGGAGAGAGAGAGAAAATGGACATGCCAAGTCCTTATCCACTGCAAACGAACTCCAGATGCACATGCCACTTTGTGCATCTGGCTTTATGTGGATACTGGGTAATCAAACTCTCCTCATTAGGCCTTCACAGCAAGTGCCTTAACTGCTAAGCCATCTCTCCAGCCTTTTTCACGTTCCACTTATTTGTAATTCCAAGCAAAAGGTACATTGAAAACATGAATCTATGGAAGCACTAGAAATGTTCAGGAAATTTGTTGGGACTACATATAGGAACCATGTTTTGAGTAATATTAGTTTAGCAGAGATTCTCACTGATGGCAGGCAGGATTCTCAGTGTTAGGCTAAGAACAAATTATACCTATATAGGCATTAGAATGAAAATTGGTAATCATTTAAAATTTGATATCTTCAGTCCCAGGTCTCGTCAAATTTTCACTGAAATTTGTGTCAAAAAATACCATCTTATCAGAGGCCACTCATGAAGATGAAAATGGCACCATCACATATCTGACCATAGCTTTTGGTAAGTGGAATATCTAAACCCTACAAGAAAACACTTGTTTTCTCTGCATGTTATTTTGCTTTTAAGGTATTCCTTGTTTATTGTGCACTTGGTCCTGTTATATAAATACCTTTGAACATGTTTACCTGCATTGAATTATCACAGTTAATTAAGTGGTTAAAGATATGTTTCCACAGTTAGGGTTCTTGCCTGTAAAGCCTGACAACGTTGGTTTGATTCCCCTGTATCCACATAAAGCTAGTTATAAATGATGTCACATGCATGTGGAGTTTGTTTGCAAGCAGATAGAGGCCCTGGCATGCCCATTTTCTCTCTCTCCTCTCTCTCTCTTTTTCTTTCTCACTCACTTGCTCACTGTCACCTCTGTCTTTCTCTGCCTCCAAATAAATATAAAAATATTTTAATTATTTAAATTCAGACTGACATGTTCAATTCTAAAACCAACTTACTTTGATCCCTGTAAAAGATCTTTACCAAAAGTCATGTTTATATTCATTTTCAAACCAAGTTAGTCCTATAAAGAAAATACTTACTGAGAAACACACAGTACACCCCCTACACACAATATTGGCATGCAGTAATCACAATATCAATTTAAATTAGTCTAAGTGAAGCTCAGTCTTTATATTGCAAACATCTCAACTGTGATCTTGTATTATCACAAGATTAGGACAAGGTAGCCTCTCGCTAGGTGTACAAAAGCAGAAATCAAAGTTTCTGACACTTGACAGCATTAAATCTACGTTTCGTTTATAACTGAAATGAAATTTGTAGTGCTAATGAAGACACAGGGATTCTCAGAGTTAGCTTTACCAGGCAGGCACAGATCAGGGGAAAGCTCCATAATGACAGAAGAAGCAGAGTCCCCTTTGACAGGACTACATTGAGAAAGAAGAGCCACCACTAAGAGCAAGCAAGCACACTTCAAGACCTCAGAAAACACTACCCCACTTTGCATGTCTTGATATTGGAATTCGAAATCCATCCCACACCTAAGGGCTAGAACCTAGGATCTCTCCACAGCCCACAGTGACACCTCCTTTGGCAGGTGGCTAGAGATATTAATTACAGGCTTTAATAAACACTTGAATTGATTGGGGGGACATCTATTCAAACTATGACATCCATCAACGCAGTATTCATAATTAATATGCTTGACGACAGATCAAATAATCTCCCCTCATTTGATTATGAGTTCACAACACCATAGTATGGACTTAACATTGAAGAATAAGGAAAAACAATAAACTGAAGAACTGATTTACAAATCTCAGCTTTATCCACCACCAACTCCTGCATGTGGTTTTGCAAATTTTCAACACTTAGGAGTCTGGAACTCATAGCAACAATGTTGATTTATGTACATATAATGCCAGACATGGAAAAGTAAGAGCATATTAAGTACTCAAAGTACTCTGAAGCTGTCCAATGCATCCAAGCATTGATTGAGTGTAGCAATGGTGTCTGGAGGGAAGAGCTGACAGAGGTGGTGGCATTTGACACATTGGGATGAAGCCACACTTGAGAATTGAGGTGGGATTGCAATGGACTTCTCATCTTTTATTTTTCACCATTAAACTAGCCAAAGGAACCAGTCTCAGTAAAGAAATGTATGATAAGTATTTAAAGATGACCAACACCAGACTCATTCCTAAAGAAAATATCCAAGAACTCATCAAATCAGGTATGGTCGCACTAATTCTCACATATGCAAATGATCAGAAAGACAGCACATATTTTTTCAATATTTGGTTTAATCTTATTTTCAAATTTATTTGTGTTCATATGAAACTTTACCTTTCTAAAACAATGGATGAATAAACTTAATTTTTTCCAATTTCTCTCCATTTAACAGACACGTGTCCAAGATAAAGAAATTGATGAAGTGAGTAGATACATCATTGCTATAATTCTCAACATGGATGAATGATAGGCCATGTTAGCATTAGTCGATTATTTTGCAACAAAATATGTTCAATAGAAAGATAGTGTAAGACAGGAACAATTTTTTGTATGTGATTAAATCAGAAATAGTAATATTGATCAATTGCTTAATTTGGGGTATGTAAATGAACTTGATTAGGCAATAATCTAAACACCCTAAACAGTTTGTGAATGCAGTATCATGCACTGATAAGATTTTCATATTTTGAATAAGTTTCAGAAAGGACAAATGTCACTAAAATCTCTACATTATTTTTATGCACATAGAAAATATTGAGCATACATAAGCTTCTCATGTAAGACCCGAGCCTATAAATTTTCCAAATCACTGCTTTGCTGAGCCTAAAATACATTGAAAATGCACATCTTTTTACATGAAATCATTTGGTCGTTGTATGTCAATCCCTTTAGAATCTTTACTTTAATGAGTTTTATTATTATTTTGTGGACACTTAATATCTAAGACAATCTCTGTAGATGACATGTGATTTTACTTTCTTTTCTTTTTCCTAGATGGCTCCAACCTGGAGATGATTGTCACAGCATCTTGATAGAATCAGAATCATCCATGTAAAGGGATTCATATCTCCCTCATGATTTTGCTTTTTGTTCTTCACTTGGTAGTCATGATTCCTTCCTCATGCCTTTCCTCTCAGTCAACCTTCCATGTCCTACTTAGTGGAACTGGCTTTCTGAATGATTCAATAAATTGGTTTTGAATGCATGCACACATCTTCTAAAGAAGACAACCTTGTGCACTGATCACAGAAACAACTTTTTAATGTTAACTGTAGGTGTGCCATAGAATTTAAGATCATTCTCATGAGCACTAACAACAGGGTTTGTGGATGTGTCCAAAATACATAGGATAGCAGTGATTATAATATTATGGAGGGAAATTTCTTACTACACTGCAAATTCTTCATTCTGGGTTTTGTAAGCACTCAGTGTTACTGGCTGGAGGCATTCAAGTTAAAGTTCATTTCCTAATCAACACTATAAAATCCTTGACATTATATGGCTAGGAAACTTACCATTTTCCATTTGATGGATGGTTTTGATTTTAGTGGATTGTATGAAAATGTAAACCACACGTGATTGATATAATTTCAGATATCATCTATGCTCACTCGTGTACTAATAACTGCATTACTAATGATTCATTTTGAGACATTCTCTTGAGTTACATTCTTCAAGTTCTTCAAAATTATACGTATTGTCATAAGTCTAGGATTTCTCTTACTACTCACAAATGCTATGGGTAGGTAGGGATTTGTTTCCCTTTGTGGAAAGACTGTCATTGGAATTTGATGGAGATAACATGGAGGCCATATAATGCTTTGGGTAATACATTCACATCTATGTACTCAGCTGACACAGGCGCATGAACACTTCTCCCACCTTTAGTTGTGACCGATAAATTCTTCATTTTTAGAAACTATTTTTAGTATTTTATTACTATTTGTTAATTACAGAAAGAGAGAGAGAGAGAGAGAGAGAGAGAGAGAGAGAGAGAATGGATATGCCAGGGCTTCCAACCACTGCAAACAAACTCCAGATGCAAGTGCTACTATAAGCATCTCGCTTAGGTGGGACCTGGAGAATAGAACCTGGGTCCATAGGCTTCACAGGCATGTGCATTAACCACTGAGTAATATCTCCAGCCCCCCTTTTTTTTCAATAGGATTTCACTCTAGCATAGGATGACCTGGAATTCACTATGTAGTCTCAAGATGGCCTTGAACGTACAGTGTTCCTCCTACCTCTACCTCTGTAGTTCTGGGATTAAAGATGTGTGCCACCATGCCTGGCAATGACACTTTTCATGGTAGAAGTTAGCAGTGCTTTTGTCTTCATTCATTTATGACAGTGTTGGAAATACAAACTCAGGATACCTCAAATATAATTATCTAACCATGTTCACTCGAGCATCATTCTCCAAAGCCAGTATATGTTGTCAAACAAGTGATCTATCACAGATGAAAGAATAAAGATAAAATGGTTCTTATTCACCAATAAACAAAAATTAAATTAGTCTTTAGTTACAAAATGACTTGAGATGATCATCATATTGTCATGAAGATAATGAAGTATAACATGGATGAACAAATATTATATCCTTCTTTCATGTCCATTATGAACATTGCCACAACACTTGACAAATTCGTTTGAAATGTCAGAATGTTACATACGCATTTAAAAAGATAAGTATTGGGCTGGAAAGATGCCTTAGCAGTTAAGGTGATTGTCTGAGAAGTATAAATACCCAGTTTTCATTCCAAAGTACCCACATAAGCCTGACGTACAAGATGGTGCATAAGTCTGGAATTTGTTTGCAGTGGCTACACACCATAGTGTGCACATTATCTTTTTCCTGATACTTAGTTAGACACATTTCTCTCAAATGAATAAGTAAAAATAAAATATTTTAAAAAATGAAAAAAGATATTAGTCATCCAGGCAGGGTTGAGATAAAAACTGGTGTCAGACTAAAAGACAGTGTGGAAATTGGGAGTTCTCTCTCTGTGTGTCTCTCTGTCTCTCTATCTTGCTTGATCAATTTGGCCAAGGGTTTGTCAATCTTATGTTTTCAAAGAACCAGCTCTTTGTTTCATTGATTTTTTTATAATATTTTCTTAGTTTCCAATTCATTAATTTCTGCTGTAAGCTTGATTAATTCTCTCCATTCAGAACTCTTTTGGGTGGCATTCTTGTTTTTCCAGTATGTTTAGGTGGACATTCAGGCTATTTATTTGGGATCTCTCTGACTTTGTAAAGAAGGCATTTAGGGCTGTGAATTTTATCCTTAGTACTGCCTTCATTATTTACCAGAAGTTTTGGTAATTTGTGCTGTCATTATCATTCAATTCTAGGAATTGTGCAATTTCTTTTTGATTTTTTTCCATGACCCATTCATTGTATAAAAGTGCATTGTCTATTCTCCAAGAGCTGGTGGAGTTCTTGTTGTTTCTCTTGTTGTTAATTTCTAGCCTTAAAGCTTTGTGATCTGACATGATAGAGGGTGTAACTTCAAATTTACTGATGCTTTCTGCAGAGTGACATTACCTCCCCATAATGCAGGACTCAAAACCTCCATGGGGTTGACCTGTATCCCCAATGAGGAAGTCCTCTCAGAAAAGGGGTAGGAAGGAGGGAAATGATGGTCCCATTAAGTGTTGTTTACATGCAATATATATCTACATCTAATTTAAAAAGAAAAGAATAAAATTGGGGAAATAGCATAGACAAATGATTCTGACACATAGCCTTAAAATGATTGTCTATAAAGAAAAAAAGATATGTAATGACTTTTAACTGCATGTATATATGGAAAGGAAGAGAGCAATGTTCCATTGAGAGTTGTTACTCATCAGACAGAAAAGGGGAAAATAATCATCACACAATTGAACGCCACTTTCCTGACCAAACTCTCACAATAGATTGGTTTAAATGCAACGTCTGTTTGCCATGCTCTCAGGTTACTACTGTTCTGAAGAAATAAAGTTGCATTTAAGGTATTTCCTGCAAAGCCTAAAGACCCTGGTTTGATTTCCCAGGACCCACGCAAAGCCAGAAGGACAAAGGGCACATGCATCTGGAGTTTGACTGCAGTGGCTGGCGGCGTTGGTGTGCCCATTCTCTCTCTGTGTTGGCCTCTTTCTCTCTGTCACTGTCTTGAATGAATAATGAATACAATACAAAAAACAACAAAAAAAAAGAACACTGGAAGTTTATTTACCTGTCTAGAACCATAAAATCATATCTTCCTCAATAAAATAAATGTAATTACAATAATCAGTTCAAGAAAAAATAAGCCAGAAACCTATCAAAAGTTATTATTTCCTTTCTCCAAAATGCAGACGAAAATGAAATAAACATACAACTGGGAATCTTTGAAAGTTTGAAACCAAAGTGAAAAGGAGGAGTGATAAAATAAATGAAAAAGGTATAATTTAAAAATTAAGCAGGAACAAGTTAGATCATTTGCATTCAAATATTACCATAATCATTGATTTCTTTGGTAAATTAATTTACTCCTTGCATGCATACACTGTGCCCTAATGCTTGCATATGTGTAGCATTTTACTGTTCAAAAATAAATGTAGGTAATTCATCCAATTGAAACAATCATAGGAGCTGGGGAGATCTTAGTGGTTAAGGCACATGGCTGCAAAGTCTAACAACCTGAGCTTCATTCTCTAGTACCTAAAAACCCAGATGTACAAGTTAGTACATGCGTCTGGATCTCTATGCAGGGACTAGAGGCCCTAGCATGCCCATTCTCTCTCTCACTCCATCTCCCCACCTACATCCCCTTCCTCTCTTTGCAAATAAATAAATAATATTTTTGAAACACAATTTTAATTTCAGAGGAATGTCTCTAAGGTGTCATGAGATATAAACATAAACTTTCCTAAAAAAAAAAAAAAAACAACTTTGAAGTAATAGAATTTCCATGGGATTTGAAAGTTTCTGTGCCCATGCAAGCTGCAATGGTATCAATGGAGTAATACGTTCAGCCACATCCACAGAAAAACTTTTCTGGCCAACAGTAAGACTAGGGCTGATGTTGTTTCTACCGTCATGTCTGCAGTGTCCCTGAGTCCTGGCAGATGTGATAGTGATATTGCATCCAGTGAGGTGCACTCAACTGTCATTTCTTCTCATCACTTTGCAGTATACTCAGTCTTTCCAGTTATCATAGCTACTTATGAAGAGAAGACTCTCTAGTCAAACATGAGAAGCACACTACTTTACAGGCTGAAACATAGACATAAAGAGACAATTTCCTGGGATCAGTATCTCCATTTACCCAAAGAACAGAAGCTTTTCCTCTGTGGCATTTGGGATTCCATGCCATGGGTATTTGATTCTGTTTTCTGCACCACACATGAACTCCCTCCCCTTGAGTGTACCTCAAATCAAATGAACTCCAGAGCATGAGCTACTTTGTGCAGCTGGCATGCATGGGTACTGGGGAATTTAAACCAGTTCATCAGGTTTTGAAGCTAAAGGCCTTAACCACTGAATAATCTTTCCAGCTCCTACCATTGCTATTTTTAAAAACAAAATTTATCCTGAGAATAACTGTTTCCTCAGAAGCATAAATAAACCTTCTCCATCATGTTGCCTAACTATATTCAATAATAAACATCAACTGCATTTTAATGATGTCAAAGTGTCATTTCCATGATACGCTAGAAAAAAAGGCTAAATTAAGATGATGATATTATAAGTCACAGGTAACAATGAAAGGAATGAAAATCTGAAGCGGAAGTGAAAGTAAATGAGTGACAGTTTTACTGCTACTGTTCATTAAATATTTTAACTAAAACAATAAAGGATGAGTAATGGGAAAATATTTCCTGGAAATCAGTGATAGCTACATCCACCAAACCTCCTTCAAGGATGATTGACTGGCTTGAATTTCAATGTTGTAGAGAAAAACTCAAAATGTTTCAGGTCCATAGACAAATTATCTAGGGTCATCATAGCCCCTTTCTTGTGACCTAGAAATCTGTGGCTGTTCCATTTGGGATGTACAAGTAGAATACCCAGCACCCACCAACTGTAACCCTAACATTGTTTTCAGACAGCATGTGGAGCTACAACAGAGATACTTCACTTAGTTCTAACCCACTCATACGATTTTCACCCCAATTTATTTTAGCAGTACCTTGATATATGGCATTCTTTGTTCTCGTACTATTAAAAACCTCACTGCACTTGAAGTTTAGGCTGATTTTGGGTAAACCTAAATCTGTGCCCCAAGCCATGGTCACTCGTATTTGGTCCAACAATGAACCATCTCTTTTCCATTGGAGATGGGTTCTTTTCCTGTTAACAAGTATGAGACCCAATGTAAAGCTTCAATTTTCACAAGAGGAATCACCCAGTTTTGACAACAGGAATCACATAGATTGGCAACTATCTACCCACCTGGGACCAGTTATGTATCTTATAACTCTATCATGAGACAACTATATCTAAAGTAAAGTTGGGGAGATTTTTCTGTGGTTTTTCCCTTTCTTTTATGGTTGATGATTCAGTTGCTCATTCTAATTTCTTCTAAAAGAATCTTCTCTGTTGTATACTTTGTTTTGTTGTCATTTGGATCAAGATATTCACTTTGTTTGCTTAGAAAGCATCTTGGATTCTCGTGATTTGGTTTGCTTCAGTTTGACTAAGAAATTTGAAAGCATATTGGTTTCTGGTCATTCAGCTTGGAAAATTGTTATTGTTCATCACATTCTCTCCTATACCTTTCACTATCCAATTCAAGGAAGGAGAAATAGCTTTACAGAGTTTATTTCATTAACTGTGTTTTTTATTGCTAGTAATTCTAACTGGTTTTTCTTTATTATTCCTATTTTCTTTTTTATGTCTAGTATTGACCTCTTTATTTCATTAAATTGAAGTCCTGTGTCTTCTTTGATTCCTTTGATTTCCTCCTTGACTTTTTTGAACATATTTATAATCATTCTTTTGAAATTTTTCTCAGGCATTTCTTCTAACTCATTCTCGCTGGAGGTCGTTTCTGATGCACTAATACTTTTGGGGGGATTTATAATGTCTGGATTTTTGGTGTTTCTTACGTCATAATGTATATATTTTAGTATCTGGGATTATTTAATGATTGGCTTTTCTAGTTAGCTGGATATTAGAGGTATCAATCTATATGATGTTACATATCTTCATGGTAGGAGCTTCAGGCACTAGGTGTGGCTCTTAAGGTGCTCAGAGTATCTACAAAAGTGACCATAGGTGTTGGGTTTGGCTGCTATGAAAGTATTCAATACAGACAATTTTAACTAAACAATGTACACTTTCAATAAAAAACAGAATAGGGTATTTATCCAAGAGTAGGCATTATTACAACCAGCTCCTCTATCTGTCCCTTAGGCTGTGTGCTGACCCACCCACTCCCTTAATCCTGACAACAAGGGGATTAAGATTTCTGGTCTGTTGACAAGTCAGCTTGTGACCAGGTGAGACCCTTTCTTAATGTATAACAGAAGAGGAAATGAAGCCACTATAAATCAAGAAGCAACAAACAACAAGCCCAAAATATAACTTACTTAAGAATGGCAAATCTGACCATCCATTAGATTTAACATGTAATTTATCCTGATATGGAAGGTGCTATTAGCACTTCTGGTTCAGGCTTATATACCAGGTTTATTAGGAGGGTACTGACCTGGTGTAATCCCACTTACATTTTGGGATGATTTTGGCCTCAGTTATGCGGCGCTCCTGCTTGGGTCCTGCTGTCAGTTCAAGTAGGCGTGGCCGGGTCACTGAACTGTTTTATTCTCTGGAGCTGGGCACTGGCGGTGGGGGAGGGGAGGCTGCTAATGCTGCTCTAGTTCTCTCAATGTTCCACCTGTTCTTCTACCTTCTGATCTGCTCCTCCATTGTTCATTACCGTTCTCCCTTCACATTTCTTGAGTTTGTGGAGAACTCTGGTGTGAGTGGAAAATCCCCTCACCTGGCTTTTCCCGTGACTCATCCTGAGCCTGGCATTTGCGGTCCCATGGACTTAGCACTGCTGCTCCAGGAGTCAACCACTGCTGCTGAAGCTGCTGCTGGAGGCGCCGCTGTGGTCCTGGGGACCTGCTCGAGCTGCTTCTGCCAGCCTATGTGGGCTCTGCATGCTCTGGATCTCTCCTACTTCTCCGCTGACATTTCAATTTCCTATACACCTCAGTTTTACTAAAAAGTGTGTGTTTTGCTGTTTTTTTTTTTTTTTTTTTTTTTTTTTTTTTTTTTTTGGCTTTTCCCCCCTTAAGCTGCTTTGGTGTGGTACCTACACTTCCATAGTAACTGGAACTCCCCAGAAGGAGAAATATTTGGATGAAAACTACCATTTGGTACTTCAGCTGATTTAATGTTTACTTACCTTTGAAGTAGTTTAAAAAAAAGGTGAATGGAAAAGTAGTATATTTAAAATAAATTATAAAAATATATGACAAGAAAATCTAAGTTAAAAGATGTTGAAAATTATGAAAGTTATAAGAAACTTGTACGGATTACAACATAATTAAATAAAAAGTGGACAAATATAGTAATTCATAGCTACCCTCATATATGATTTTGTGACCTCAATTCTTGCAATCATAACAAATTATGTTCTAAAGAAAAAACTGGCCTACCACAGTTTAGAATGAAATCAAGCATGAAACAGAGTGAAGAACAATTGTCTGATTCTATTCGATGCAAGCAGAGAATGGACATCACCACATCTTTACTGTAGACTCTCCAGCAAATGAAGTACTCTGAGCTTCTGCTGAAGAGGGATACAGGCAAGGGCAAGATAAGTATCCTATTGCTGGCAGCTCTATCCTGTTTCAGGTTTCATCTCATTAGATTTATGAAATCTCTTGGTCCATGTGATTTGAATTTTAGTATTTAAGTCAGTTAGAGTGCCATCATTATTCTTGTACCAATTTCAGTTATTGCAAAAAATGTTCATAGTTAGTATTGTATTACATTAAGTCTACTATTTCATGACAATAAGCTTGAGTGTTTTCACAAAGATGTAGACTGAAGATATCAATTTATAAGTACAACTTAGAAACATAAATCAAATGACAGTGAATAAAAACAAGACAGGCATATATTTAGAAAAAATAACAATGGGTTCTTACAATATCTGATGGTATGAATTACAATGCATTCACACCAAGTCTGTCAATACATAATAAATTATACCTAGATTTCATGTCTATGGAAATATTCCTAATTAGGTTAATAGTTATCCAAATTTTCCATGACATGTTATGTAAAACACTAAACGGGATTCCCTTGTGATGTATATGAATAACTGGTTTTGTGCTATTAATGTAATGTATATTCTACATAATATATTGCTTTTAAAAAGTGAGAAAGAGGCCGGGCGTGGTGGCACACACCTTTAATCCCAGCACTTGGGAAGCAGAGATAGGAGTATTACCATGAGTTTGAGGCCACCCTGAGACTACATAGTGAATTCCAGGTCAGCCTGGGCTAGAGTGAGACCCTACTTCAAAAAATAAAAACAAAAAGTGAGAAAGAGGGTTGAGAGATAGCTCAACTGTAAAGGTACTTGCCTGAAAAGACTAAGGACCCAGGTTTGATTCTGTAGAACACATGTAAAGAAAGATGCACAAATTTTCACACAAGTCTGGGGTGTTTTTTTCATGGTTACAATGTCCTGGTGTGCTGATTCTATATCTCTCTCTCTCTCTTTCTCTCTTGACTAAATAAAAATATTTTTCAGTCAAAAGGGTTACAAGAGATAAAATGGGCTCAGTGGTTCAGGTGCTTGCCTGCAAAACTTGATGACCCAGATTGATTCAAAGGAACCAACACAAAACCAGATGCATATGGAAGCGCAGACATTTGCAGTTCATTTGCAGCAGGCTGAAGCCCTGGTATTCTCTCTCTCTTTCTCACTCTCTCTCCATAAATAAATTTATATTTTTAACTTTTTAATATTCATAAAGGGAAATGCAAATGTAGAGTCATATATAATATCAATATCAACAATGCTTATATCATCGCAAATGGTGAAAATTTGTTCAGATTAATAAGATTTAAAAAAAACAGATATATAT
Source organism: Jaculus jaculus (assembly GCF_020740685.1). NCBI lineage: Eukaryota > Metazoa > Chordata > Mammalia > Rodentia > Dipodidae > Jaculus > Jaculus jaculus. The sequence continues at coordinate 10,825,315 of NC_059126.1, forward strand.
TGGTCTGGAGAGATGGTTTAGCGGTTAAGCGCTTGCCTGTGAAGCCTAAGGACCCCGGTTTGAGGCTCGGTTCCCCAGGTCCCACATTAGCCAGATGCACAAGGGGGCGCACGCGTCTGGAGTTCATTTACAGAGGCTGGAAGCCCTGGTGCGCCCATTCTCTCTCTCTCCCTCTGTCTTTCTCTCTGTGTCTGTCGCTCTCAAATAAATAAATAACAGAAAAAAAAAAAGATATAGAGTCTTGAAATCAGACAGTCACTTTGGAAAGGGTCAGTTCTTGTAGTGAAATAGTCACTGGGCTGTGGCCTAATGTGTCCCAGAAGACATGATTGGAAGGGATGCTGTCCTTGGCATATTTCATATGGAGTGCATTCTGTCAAGTGCATGAACTAGTTTCCATTTATTTTAAGCTTCAGTTACTATAATTTCATTAGTCAAAGAAAGCAGTTCAACAGTAACTTGAAACAAAGATGTACTGAAAAACCAAGAACAAATAATCAGAGTCAACCATGAGATTATTCCACACCAGAAAACAAAGAAATGTCATTGCAGTACATTGATGATTTTGCAAAGGACAGAAACTGTGCTATGAAGAAATCATGAGGGTTGGGATAAGAAAACATTTATAAACTTGGCTATGTCTACTCAAGTACTTCTATTAATAGCATTGAACACCCAAACATCTGAAGTGAGAAATAACGAAGAAATAGATCAAATCAATTTAGTTCACACAGTGGATTCCATTTTGTATGCTAGGTGGAAGGGTTTTGTTACAATTCTACTATGGAGAGCACTGGTAAATTACTCTCAGTGGTCTGTCAACCTGAACTCTGTCATTAATATAAAAATTTTTAATTGTTCTCACTTTGCTACAACCAGAGTAGATAGAGGGTCTCACTGGAAAACCCATGGAAACAGTTGCTTCTCTACCTGGATTTTGTAATGTGGGAATTAAAATAAACCATGTGAGGTTTAAGGGAGGAAACTAGGTTCTGGGTTGGTACTGGAGGACAGGGAGTAGATCTCAACATTTTATTAGCACATTCAAAAGTGAGTATAGCAGTGTGAGGCTATTGGTTATTCAAGAAACGGATCTATCCTGTGCTTCTGTGCATGTCCTGAAAATCCAGGATTTACAATCATAGGGCAGGAGTATATCCACAGTTTCTTTTGTCCTTTGTATGATAAAACGTCTTTGAAAAGTACCAGTACATAGTAGGATACCTCATACTTCCCCAGATCCTCAATCGGGTGTCACACATAGTCTTCTATTTCATTTTACAACCCAGGACCTTCCCCAAGCTTCAAATTTTCAGAGGGCCTTGGGCACTGATTTAATATTATCTGCATCATCCATACACAGCCCTTAGTACCCTGGTAAGCTCATCTTCCCATATAACCTGTGAATCACCCCAACCAGCGCCAAAGTTAATCCCCATGGAACCCCAGCATCTCACAGAGCTGAGTACTTCCACCAGCCCTGTTGTTTCCAGAATTCCAGCAACATTACATCAACCACAGTTCAAATTCACATTTTAATGTTTATTTCATGCCATGTAATTATTACCAACCCCCAGTGTGATGATAGATTCTCTCCCTGTCCTCTCTTCCACTGGCATCACTTCAGAAAGCCAGTACCAGATTCTGAAATTCAAGATTTTGACCTTTACCACTTTTGCTCAAGAACATTGCAGGACTCTAGTTATATCTCAATGCCCAATGCAGCAACATACACTTCCCAGTGTCACACACTTACACGTAAATACAACACAATCCCATGAGCATTTCAGCAACTTATATTGTCCCTAGATAGACTCCCTAGCAAACCCATGTGACCTACAGAAGTATACCAAGCCCCAGTATCAATCTGGAACATGATACAAGTCTGATATAATCCAAGGCTAATTCTGATTGAGGTCGTGTCCCAGTCTGGAACCACTCAGCCCAGAAACAGCCCAAAGATTCCTATAAAATTCCTACCTCTGCCCTCTGATCCTTGGTATCATTCCTGAGTCCAAGAAGCTTCACTGAAACATACATTAAGGATCATGGCCTTTCCATCCCACCCTTGGTTCTATGCTTAGTGTTACACACATACACCTGCCACCACACTGATATAATTTCACAATAATGCCATGTCCCTAGCCTCCACGATCATCCCATTGCTCTTAGAACCCACCTAACAACCAATTTCTCTAACACTCTGGTGTCCATGTGATCCTAGAGTGACATACTAACCTCTCATCCACCTGATTACTGTGTTATCATCCTCTAGTACTAACTGAATTCTTAGCATCCTCTCTAATGTCAACCATCCAAGTTGTAGCTCTGTCTCCCCACCACAGCACCACCTCCTGACGTTGATGCCAGTTCTATGGTCAACTTATACCCAGCCCCTCAACTGCCATAATTGACCCCAGAGCTTGGTTTCCCCTGTAATATAAAACAGCTAATGGATTTACCAGAGTTTATCTGTATCCCCTGGACCATGTCATTGTGATACTGGATATGCATATCACTACGACACTTCTTTTCTAAGAAAAGCATCAATTCCCAAATCTCCATCAGCTCGGAATCTTGCATTCAGAACACCAAATTTCATGAGGGACACCTGAAAGAAACCACCATAATCCACCCCTGGCTCCCAAAAACTAATAATGAAGCATGATACAAAATGCAATGCATTCATCCAACTTTAAAAAGGAAGTGACATGATGGAGAGTGGGGTTGTGAAGGGGAAAGTGAGTCAGGATGGAATTATCATGGCGTATTGTCTAATGTTATGAAAGTTGTCAATCATAAAAAATAAGAAAAGGTCCTGCCACATGGTGAAGGCAAGGAAAAACGTAATTAAAGATAGCAACCTATTTTGTCCAGTAACATAGGTGTTATTACATTGCAAGGCAATGGACAAAGTAGAGCAAAATCAACTAACAAGTGCCATAAAGATTGAAGTCTCCTAAACCCACATCTGTCTTAGGTTCTATCCTTCCAGTATAGTGTAATTAATTGCAACAATGCCATAGCCCACCCCACCCCCCTTTTTTAATAAAAACAACAATAAAACTTGGGAAGACTGATCTTTCTAAGAATAAACAGTTAAAGAAACAGCACCATATTTTACAAAGGTAAGGAAACTCATAAAAACTGTAACATAAAAATGTATTCTTAAGAACAAAAATGTAACAAGAGGAAGCCTGACCTTGTGGTGAATGCCTTTAATCCCAGCACTCTGGAGGCAGAGGTAGGAGAATCACTGAATTCTAGGCCACCCTGAGACTACATAGTTGATTCCATGTCAGCCTGGACCAGAGTGAGACTCTAACTCAAAAACCAGTGTTAAATATAACTGTGCCCACCTAAAACATTCATAGTCAATAAAATTTATCATACTAGATAGACTGCTTTTTTATATATGTATCTGAATCCTTAGTACTAATTTCCTCCTTTGTTGAAAGTTAAACAGTTCAATGGTGCTTGATGATGCACAACTAAGACCACTGATTCACAGAGTACTGGGTAAAAGCCGATGAATTGGGGCCACACTCAAGAGGTCAAGATCTCTGACTGCAGCACCTAACTTTTTAGAGTGTCATATTTTATTGGAAATAACCAGATGATGTTCACAGTAACAACAGGTTGGGAGTTAAACCACATAGTTGCATACTGTTAAACAAGGGGGCCTATTACAAGAAGTCACAAAGTTATGTAGGTCACATAGGGGGACTGAGACAAGAAACATTCTATGTAATCACAAACATATTTAGAAATAGAGATACAGGAAGGTCATGTTACATTGCACAGAGGGGTCATCCCATTCCTTGGGTAAGAGTAAACACCTGCATTTTGCAATAAGGCCTTTGCTAATGATTCCTGGAACAACTACTCCTCCTCTTCCTTCCACTTCTTTTTTTCTACAAAGTACCAGGTTTTATTTTATTTTATTCTTCTGTCAATCAGTAACAGACAACAGTGAGAGAGGAGCTACAGAAAAGATGCTCACTCCAACATAGCCCAAGAAAAAGGGCACTGGAGGTAGGAGGACCCAGCGAGCTGTGACCCTGCATTTGGCTG